>NW_027279281.1:0-40000 GCF_046629955.1 Centroberyx affinis | reverse complement strand
CCTGAATCAGAAGACTGAGGAGTGGATCAGCTGGGAACAGACCAAGAAAGAGTCTCTTACCTTTAGTTGAATAGTCCTAATGTCTGTATTTCCAGTGACAAACATCCAGACCACATTTCTCCTGTAGTCCGTACAGACAGCTGAGGTGCAGAGATAGTCTAGTGGAGCGGAAAGCTTTCTGCCAAACTCACTGCTGGGTGCAGATTCATCAGACAGTTGACTCTCTCTCTCTCTCCCTCTCTCTCACACACACAAACACACACACACACACACACACACACACACAATCTCACTTTCTAAGAAAAGCCGCAGAAGGAAGTGGTTTGTGCAGTGCATCAGGTGCCTGGGCAAAACGATTGTAACATGAGAGTTTGATAGGTGGTGGTTGGATCACTCTTACTGTAATGAGAAGAAACAGCTGGATGGAGACGGATAGCACTTTACTTTTCTCCCCACTTGATCAGCTCATGGATGTATTAAACTATGGATGAGGCATTCAAAGATGGTGGCCCATTCATTCCAATGAAAGTTGCTCACCCAGCCAGCCCCCAGGCGGCAGGTCTAAGCCTTGCTGCCAATTTGACATGGTGGCCAACGGTGGTACTGCAGCCTAAAATTCACCTGCGGCCCAAAAAGCGTTTTCCCCATAGATGGCCATTGTAAAAGACAGTCCTCTAAAACTGTTCAGAAGATACCTACAACACCACACAAGACCTTAAAACACTCTTTCAATTATGTATTTTTTAATCATGAAGGCCGATTTTTTTTAAAAATCACTCAGAGCCGTTTAAAAGGCTGTTTTTTGTGTGTGACATCACCCCAAGGTACGAGCCAATCACGCACCTCTGAGCTCTGCATCAGGGACGAGCGCCCTGCTTCCTCTGCTGCTCCGTCTGTCAGCTGTGTTCCTACAGTCCGGCTTCGCTTTTATTAAGATATTAAGTATTTTACATGAGTAGCCCACCGGTATTTAATATGTACAGATAAGAACAGATCACTGAAAACCGAGGTTTGGGATTAGGTGTGTTTTCTGTGCTTGTTCATGACATGGAGATGTAGACAGCAAGCTAACTGTTAGCCTTGTTTTTAGCCTACTTGATATGTACGCCACAGTCTGTCTGGCGAACCCAGCTAGTCTGACATTACATGCTTTCGTAATGATTTCGTTGTGAATTAACTTTATGTTCTTTTAATTTCTTTAAATAAACGATTTTAAATAACTTGCCCTGTACGCAATTTCTAATTCAGTTTCATGACAGTATTGTATGGTGCTGTGTGGTGAACCTGCTGCATGGTAGTGACTGTGAGTCTAGCTGCCAGGCAGAGTTACACTGTGTTTCACTGTGTGTGTAGGGAAGTGAACCAGGTCCACATTTAGTTCTGACAGATAAACTGACTGTATGATGACATCTTGTCAAATTACCATGGCAAAGTGCTGTAAATGCTTGAACAAGGAGGGCCAACTCATGATTTTCATTACCTAGTTCTGCTAAGTAACTCAAATAAAATAGCAAGGAACTGAAGCCGCAGTTAAATGTCAGAATGTAATGTATTTTCGATTGGATTGGATGCCTGTTTGAGTCGAAGATAACAACTCCATCTTGTATATAACTTTCTAAATCCTCTTACAAAACTTGAGTGAAAAACACGTTTTTCCTTGCCCATACACATATACTTTAGTCATCCCTCAACCTAACAACCCCCAGAATGTGAGAAGTGAATGCCTCTGCATTGCTGCCCTAGCCTCCTCCCTGGGAACACATGCCAGAAAACGAGCCGTTTTGATTTGGCTCCCCTTGTGACATACAAAGGGGAGCAATTTGCATACGCCGACCTCCAAGGTGGATAACCACTCCCACTCCCCTCTGCTCTCTGTGCGCTGTCGGCCGCCATTGTTTTCCTTCGCTACTACAGCTTAGAAGATGTCAAAAGCAAGAGCAAAACATGCTAAATGTTCCGTTGTTGGCTTCAAGGCTGAACACAGAGCTCTACACTGCCTCTCAGCATCGGAAGATAAAAAGATATTTTTTTACAATAACGTTCTGACTACAGTAAACTTAGTCCAAATTTGCATGTTTGTGCTAACCGCTTTACCTCGGACTGCTTGGTAAACGAGTGTTAATACAAAGCAGGATTTACATCAACACTGCTCCTGGAAGATGTAAGATGGATTTATCAACTGGATGTGGCCCAACAGCAAACGTGCAATCGGTAAGTGTCGCCACTTTGTGGTGATATTTACAGTTGGGTACAGTCAGCTGGGCTTGAGAACATGTTGAGGTTTGCTAACGTGTGTAAAGTTATGTTCCATTTGCTTGTTTGCGACATTGTTTTCATGTTTGATTTTAACACACTCTATGGTGCTTTGTTGCTAAATCAGTTGCTTTGTGTGGAGAGATGTGTCCGCTAACGTAGCTTGAGAATGAGAAATGAATACGGTAGTTTATGGTGTTTCAGTCCGATTAGCATCGGGTAGCGATTTAGCTCCAATCCCGATGGGACGGAGTTTGATGCGGGCCTGTGAATACGAGGAAGCCTGTTGGCCACAACGACAACAACAGTTAGCAATCGTCTAGTTAACCAGGCCCCGAAAGGACAAAGCTACTATGATCCAGGCTAGGAGCTAGTGCCGTTAGCGGCGTGCTAATCTAGCGTTAGCGTTAGCTAAGGTTAGCTCCTCTGGCTCACTTTGCGGACACATCTCCTTTCTAGACAGCCACACCTAACATGGCAAAACTCGAAAAGTACTTTGTTTATCGGGGACTCTGGTCACCGCAAACATTTCACTTCTAACGCCAAATGAATGGAAGGGAGTTACTGGCTGATGAGATGTAATATTTCACGTTCTGTCTTTGCACCTAGTCTGGCAACTCTAGTAGTAGTTGTAATCAGCTGGGGTTCTGGCAAAACATAACTAGAAAACCTGAACAACGAGACTACAATAAATGCTGCCTTTCTCGAGATTGTAATGTCCTATTTTTCTTGAGACTGTGTTTAGAATCAACTACATGGTAATTATTGAGGCTGTAGTTTGTGGTAATCTTACTGGATTGCAGTATATTGTAAGGTGTAGGTCTTACTCACGATGCAATATCCTAAACAATATTTGAGATAATTGGCTGCATTAAACATTGCTATTCCATGCTATGGGGCCAGCACATCTCAGACAGTCGTTAAATAAATATACAAATGTTATAACAAAGTATAAACTATAGTATAAAATAATTTATGACTCAAAATTGCACATTTTGCTACTTGCCAGTGTCAGGCCACACTATGCAATGTATATTCTTTTGTAATGGAACAACTGATGACTTCTGTGTTTCTGTTACTCCACAGATTACGTCGATGAGTTGATGGACCTCATCTTTGATCAAGTCTTCCAGGACCTTGCACCTCATGTGGGCCAGGTTTTGAAGATCCCCATCCCAGAAGACTTGTGTGCCCAGTCTGACGTCATTGCAGCCACGTGTCTCGGTTCAGTCAAGAGGCGGTCTGAACCCGACACAGCCGGCAGCATCAGGGAGCTCACAGCATTTGCACAGCACCACACACACACTGGTATCAATACTCTGACCCTGAGACCTAGAAAGCCCCAGCACTAGCTGACAAAGGATCTGTAGGCTAGACACTGAGAAGAGGGTACACATACTGTCAATATATTTCATTTGAATACTTAGTCTCTTCTTTTGTTGTTTTGGTTATCTGGCATGAGGTCAGGTTGTACTTGGGTGTTTTCCACGAATACATAACAGATAACTAAAAACATCAAATTATAAATCATTTTTGTGATTGATACACCCTGTGTACACTCACAGATGTAGATTTTGTAACATAACAGCAGCCCATTATGGTCCTGCATAAGTTTCTACATGTGCCTTTTTTATGCCTTTTCTAAAATAAAATAATTTTATTCTGTATGAACAGTCAGTGTTGTGGTTACTTATTGGTTTCACATTTCATTTACATGGGTGTGTAAAGGGAAAAACGTATATAATCCCACACACAGTGTCTATACTTACATGGTGCTTTATTACATTTCAATGACTGAAATGTAATAAAGCACCATGCAAGTGTAGACAGTGTGTTGGATTATATTACTTTTTCAGTAACTTTTGTCCTATGCCCCTGTCACTAAAAGACTTTTAGGTGTGCTAAAGTTTTTTTCTACATGGATGTGTAATAACACATTCAAACATACAGGCTCCAGACCAGGATGATCAACATGCATGTAGGTGGATCCTGAAGCTGCTTCATTCTTCTGGTAACCTAAGGAATGAGAAAGGGTAACTGTTATTGAATTTTGCAAGCTTTATACGAACATTACACTGACGATTACGTTTATCTATATTATATGTTTATTAGCACAGACAATTTAGAGTAGATGTGAGTACTGTACAACCTAATGTACAGGACAAACAAAGGTCAACTCTAAAAGAGGTAAGATGTTATGTACAGGGGGAATGACCAGCAGGCCTCCATGAGATGCAGTTTTTGAATATTTCAGCTATAGTTCAGCTAGCGTTATAGCTGAGTAACACTGGCATAAATTACGACAGTCATATGTCCAAATGGTAGATAGCATGGGACATAACCATATGTTTGCCACTGTCGTGACAATATTTGTATCCACTGCAGATGAGTTATTTTGCGTCTTCACATCAATTTGATGTATTTGAACATAATAACTACATAATGTCTGGTGTGGATTTGTTTCCTATCGCTAGCCAGTACAACGGCAATTGTAAGACACTTCATGGAACAACATTACAGCAGCTATCCAAGTAGCCAGCTAAAAGCTACCGACACCTACTGTGTTGACGAGCTTACTAGACAGCCTCAAACCACCGGCACCGGTGAACGTCAGGCTAAAAACGAATCAAACAAACCATACGGTATAGTTACAGTGCGAGACACTCCGGCAGGTAACATACAGGCATACACACACACAAACAGTGAAAGCAGCTGCCATGTTGGTCTTGGAGTTTTTCCACGTCTGCAATATAGAACCTCCTTGGTCTGCACCCTCCCCCCTCCCCCTCACCCAGCCGATCAGGCGGCCAATCAGAGCAGCGCCTCATTATCAGAGCCTCCCCGCCCACTCAGAACAGCGTATAGTTAATGAGTGGAGAAACTGAGAGGATGGAGAGGCCCCATAGAGCCTGGATTTGTGTGTTTTTTTGCAACAGAATTCATAACCTTATTTTAAAGACCACTGAGAAATGTTTTAAACAGCTAAAAAGAGCATAATATGGGACCTTTAAGTATTGAGGGGCAGACGAATATGAACTCTAGGAGATTCCTTCTCTCTCTCTGTGCTCTCTCAGCCGCCCCTCCCCCACCAAACTGTCCATTCCCACGCTCCCACCTGCAGCTGCTCGCTCCCGACCGGCTCACTTGATGACGAGAGCGCGACTGGGCCAAGGCGGGGCCAAGGCTGGGCTCGCTCGTGGGCCCGCTACTCCTGGCGGGAATACATAAGCACACACTACTGCGTAAGTTCCATGGGCCGCACATCACGGAACCCAGCAAGCAATTTTGCGTTTAAAAGACGTCTAAAAGCCGTCTATTCGTAGACCTGACGTCTAGGCTAAAACACGGCTACATTTGGGCTGTCAGTGAAAGTTTAGTAGACGTCTAACCATAGCCCAAGTATAGCCTAACCATCAATTAGACAGCTATTAATTAAACGACTACATATATACGTCTGATAGACAAAATAGCAAGCCAATCTCGCGTTTAAAAGACGTCTAATGGGCGTCTATACGTAGACCTGACTCTAGGCTAAAACACGGTTAAATATGGGCTGTCAGTGAAAGTTTAGTAGACGTCCAACCATAGCCCAAGTATATAGCCATCAATTAGACGGCTATTGAACAACTACACATTTAAGTCTAATAGACAACAAAATAATGGCTAAAGGATTCTTTTTACTCAAATATAACATGTTCTGATAATAAATGTCAATCCATCCAACAAACAACAACAAACCAGATAAATATATAAAGCATTTATTACAAAAATTACATACAGGAACATTTTAAACAACTTAACATATTAAAACATGATAAATATATAAGTAATTCATTACAAAAACTACAATCATGGAACATTTTAAACAACAACACAACTATAACGTTAGGTGCGGCTAACCGCTAAGGTGAATGCTAACACTAACAGGCACGTTTTGAACGGGCACTGCACTAGTTTTAGGAAATACAGAAACAGATGCAACTTGAACACACATCGTCTGCTGCTGTGAAATGTGCATGAATATTGTACCAGCACATGTGCTTTCTAGGTAGCATGTTAAGCTAACCACACTATGGCTTACTCACTGCTAACCGCTAAAAATGGCACGGTTCCTGCACATGATAACAAATAATGTAGATACATAATGAACACATGACAAGACAAAAACACAGCGACTTACAAGATAAACCAAATAAGCCGTAAACGTGGCGTGAACTGTTCAGTTCTGCTCTGCCTCTGACTGCTTCTTCCACCGGGCGGAGCATTATGCCTCCTAACTTTAAAGTCTCGCGTTGCCAGTCGTCATGTCTCTCAAGCAGTGCAGCTGCCCTCTAGCGGTTGAGAATCGTAATTGCAGTTTGTATTTACTTATAAAATTAAAGAAAGTCAAATACGGAGAATGGTGTATATATGAATGTGTGACAGCAAAAAATAATGCTAATTCAAAGGTTAATACTAACTTCACTGGATGGGCTTAAGCAGGCTATACAGTAGCCGGTCCAATTCAGAGCTAAATCGTGGCTACACATAGACCATTTCAATGAAATGATACTAATCTCAGTTTGTTTTCATAGTTGACTTGCTAACATGATCTGATGCCATGCACCTCACAAGTTGCATGGGCGAAAACTACCAATTTTAACACTATTTTGGCTAGAAGTGGGATACACACCGGTGATCAGGGCTATAGCCAAGCCATTGAAATGACGGCAATTGATTCCACCTCACAAGCTGCGTAGGCAAAAACTACAATTAAACAGTTTTGGCTAGAAGTGGGCAACAAATGGGCTACAAATAGCCGGCCAATTGGGAGCTAAATCGTGGCTACGCATAGACCATGTCAAGGAAATGAAACTAAACACCTTGTAATCACTGCTGACTTTGCTAACATGATGGAATATCATACATCTCGCAAGCTGCGTTGGCAAAAACGAAATCTAACCAATTTCAAGATCATTTTGGCTAGAAGTGGGTTACACATAGCCGGACTAAATCGGGGCTATATCTAGCCGAGATGTTGAAATTACGTCTATTGCTTGCTGGGATGGTTCAACCAAGTGACCAAAACCACGGGTGACTTTTGAAAGCTAGTACAGAAATGGTGGCAGCCGCAGTTCTTCTACCATCCGCTAGAAATGACCTGTCCAGTGATCGACAGGTCGAAGATTATGGGCCAATAGCAGGTGGTGTTGTGGCTCTGTGCCCCTGCCCCATTTTGAAATGTGACTACAGCGCCCCCTACAGGCTAAATTGCATAAAATTTGGTACGCATGTTTGACTTTCTAGACGAGGCTGCCAAGTTTGACACAGATTTTGTAAATGTACTTTGATCTACCAGCTATTACATGGTTATTAGACAATAGACCACGCCCACTTTCACCAATGATGACTAAACTTCAGATCAGTACATGGTCCTAGAGCATATGTAAATAAGTAACATTAATATGTAAATATATCCAAATTTCATGCAATTTCAACTGGATTGGGAGATAGTTTTCGGCTCCAAGTTTTGGCTGACTGAAATTAGGACAAGGTCCAAACAACATCCCCTAATACCAAGTTTTGTGATAATTGGACAAAAGGGTGTGGAGTTTTGGCCATTTCTGTGTTAAGCCATGCCTTTTTCAAGTTCATTGGTTAATAGCGGCCATACTATTTGGGTTCGTGTATACATTGTGTATTTTGGTCCACTGTTACTATGCTGTTTGCCGCAAATTGCTCATAAAACAAAAAAGCCTATAAAAAATTCATAATGGCGGAAACATTTTCCAGGTGGACTTTATGGGTCCTTCGTACAAATTTGTAGAGTAAGAGTTACAACGATTCAAAGTTTGAGATTTTGGCCTTTAATTATACAGGTAGTTCTGACCATTGGTAAACTAGACATTTAGAATGTGATCAAATCAGCATGACAGCACACCTAGCCGTGCTCATCAATTTTACTCCGCCATATATTATTATACAATATATTTAAATATAACTCTGTTCAGCCTTGATGTTACTAGACGCTCTGGCATCCTCCATCAGCTGTGCCGGTGAGTCGGTGACACGGCGCTACTAGCTTAAAAATACATGTGAATTTCGCGGACGTAGTAGCTAAATCTGTCCATGGAAAAATTATTTTTTTCAACAGATATCTTAGTTACAACAAGATTGAGCTAGCGAGGCAATTTTGTGTTTATATGTGTGGTATTTATTCAGTTTGGGAAATCCCACGATCTCTAGAAAGCATTAGCTCAAGTTGGCTGGCTGACTCAACAGGGACTAGAAATCGTCTCTGTTGCTAGGTCGTTACTAAGGGTCGGCCTACTTGCTGGAGTAGTAAACTACATAGGAGTCTATTGACATGACTGATTGTTTTTCAGTTATTAGTCAGACCCCATGTATTTCCAGGGAAACGGAGATAACGCTAGCAAAAGGTTTTTTATTTTGAGAGCGAATTGCCCCACAATATGAATACATTTTGTTTATATCTTTTATTTTGTTGGTAACCATTGTATAATCGCAATATTACACGCGATGGTGAGCATCACTTCAGTGATGCCTATGGAAGCGCATCACTGTCGTGCTGATAATGATGGTAAAGCTCACCCTCTCGTATTAATAATATTGCTTAATTATAGCGCCCCCATCAGGCCAAATAGGTAAATATTTCTTGAGCAGCATTTGCACATCAATATCTATCATTGGTCCAAATTGCGATTTACCAGGTCATGGCAATTTGAGAAATAGCATAATAATGAAAAATATTGCCGCAAGCGCCAATTGCGGGGTCCAAGCACAATTTGAAAAGACAGACAAAACAGAGGGTAGAAAGACACACAAAAGCTGACAGGTTGTGAAGATTGGACACACACTCTATTAGTTAAGACCAATGAAGATTTGGTTATTATGCAATAAGCCACGCCCACTTTCCTCCAGAATGGAGGAGCTTGAGTTGCCATAACAGCTGACGTAGAACAAATGTTCTACTGCTTCATTGTCCGTGAGGACCACCGCGACTTCTTGCGTTTCCTCTGGTTTGAAGACAACGACCCTGACAAAACGATCACAGAGTACCGCATGACTGTTCATGTGTTTGGCAACCGCCCTTCTCCTGCCATTGCCATATATGGCCTGAGAAGAGCAGCCTTGGAAGAACAAGAAGAATATGGCATGGAGGCAAAGCAGTTCACTGTAAGGAATTTTTACGTTGATGATGGACTTACCTCATTCTCCACCGACGATGAAGCCATCCACGTCCTGAAAAAGACAAGAGAAATGTTAGCTAACTCAAACATCCGTCTGCACAAAATAGCTTCCAACAGTAACGCAGTGATGGAGGCGTTTCCTCCTGAAGAACGCGCTAAGGAGCTGAAGGACTTGGAGCTAGGTGTGGATCCCTTGCCCCTGCAGCGCAGCTTAGGGCTCAATTGGAACCTGCAAACTGATTGCTTTACCTTCTCTGTATCTCGAGTAGAGAAGCCATTCACTAGAAGAGGTGTTCTCTCGACAGTCAACAGCCTATATGACCCATTGGGATTTGTGGCACCTATAACAATGCAAAGCAAAGGTCTAGTCAGAGAGCTTTGCACAGAGAACTGTGAATGGGATGCTCCGTTGCCAGCTGAAAAAGAGACACAGTGGAAGTTGTGGAAAGACTCACTCATGGCACTCGAACAGCTTCAGATTCCAAGGCCATACTTACCTGTTTCCCTGCTTTCCACACAGCACAGAGAACTGTGTGTCTTCTCAGACGCGTCCACCGTGGCAATATCCGCAGTGGCCTACATCAGGGCAGTCGATAGTGAGGGACATATTCATGTTGGATTCTGCATGGGGAAATCCAAATTGGCTCCACGACACCCCCATACTGTCCCCCGTCTGGAACTTTGTGCGGCTGTGCTGGCAGTCGAACTAGCAGACATGCTTGTGGATGAGCTAGACGTCGAAATACACTCAGTGAAGTTCTACACTGACAGCAGAGTCGTGTTAGGGTACATTTACAACACCAAGCGGAGGTTCTATGTATACGTTGCCAACAGAGTCACACGCATCAGGAAGTCAACACGTCCAGAACAGTGGCACTTCATCAACACAGAACACAATCCTGCAGACCACGGTACACGACCTGTACCAGCTGCACTCTTGAAAGATACAAACTGGTTCTCAGGACCCGCCATCCTGAGAAAACATGACAGAAATGCACCTTCTCAGCCAGAATCCTTCGAGATTGTTGAGCCTGACTCAGATGCAGAGGTGCGTCCACTAATTGCAACCTTTGCTACTAAAGCCTCTGAAATGTCGCTTGGATCACACAGATTCAAACGCTTCTCCAGCTGGAAGCTACTTACCCGAGGGATAGCCAAACTCATCCAGAAAGTCAAATCCTGTTCTGGAGCTCCAGAGGCGGGCACGCAAAAAGCAGATGAGTTTATGCAGGCAAGAACAATAATCATCCGCAGTGTGCAGCAGGAGGTCTTCAAAGAAGAAATCAAGAGCCTGTCCAAAGGAGAAGTCTCAAAACGCAGCCCTCTCAGAAAACTGAATCCCATCCTGGATACAGATGGTGTAGTGAGGATTGGTGGCCGTATATCATCAGCTGAGCTCTCTTGGGAAGAGAAACATCCCATAATCATCCCTAAAAACCATCACATCGCTACATTGCTGGTGCAGTATTACCATGAACAGGTTGCACACCAAGGTAGACACATCACAGAGGGAGCTGTCACGTCTGCTGGGCTGTGGATCCTAGGAGGAAAGAGATTGGTGTCAAGCATCATACACAAGTGTGTGACCTGCAGGAAGCTAAGAGGAAAAATGGAAAAACAAAAAATGTCTGACTTACCTGTCGATCGTCTTACTCAAGCTCCTCCATTCACGCATGTCGGATTGGATGTGTTCGGGCCGTGGGACGTCTGTGCTCGTCGAACCAGAGGAGGTCTTTCAGAGGCCAAACGTTGGGCCGTCATGTTTACCTGTTTGGTCACAAGAGCAGTACATATTGAAGTAGTTGAGTCTCTATCGACATCAAGCTTCATAAATGCGCTTAGAAGATTCACTGCAATCAGGGGTTCAGCAAAGCTCTTTCGTTCAGATCGTGGAACAAACTTTGTTGGCGCCTGCAAAGAACTCGGGATAAAAACAGAAGATCCGGAGCTTCAGTCTTACCTCAGAGACCATGGCTGCACTTGGGACTTCAATCTGCCCCACTCTTCCCACATGGGAGGAGTGTGGGAAAGAATGATAGGAATCGCTCGCCGCATCTTAGATGCCATGCTGCTTAAAGTGCACTCCCCCAGTCTCTCACATGAAGTTCTTGTGACGCTTATAGCAGAGGTCGCTGCTATAATGAATGCTTGGCCGTTAGTTCCTGTGTCATCAGATCCAGATATGCCAGCTGTACTCACACCTGCGATGCTTCTAACGCAAAAGATAGACACAGTGTCTGCTTCTCCAGGAGACCTTGACTTCAGCGACCTCTACAGAAAACAATGGAAGCAAGTCCAGAGCCTCGCAGATTCATTCTGGAGAAGATGGCGTCAAGAATACCTTGCAACACTTCAACCAAGACGAAAATGGCAGGCAGACCAGCCTAACCTGCAGATTGGAGATGTTGTACTTCTAAAGGACAGCCAAGCCAAAAGAAATGAATGGCCCACTGGACTTATAGTGAATACCTTTCCAGGTCAAGACAATAGAGTCCGCAAGGTGGAGGTACGAGTGGTAAAGGAGGGCACCCCTAAGGTGTATTCACGACCTGTTTCAGAAGTTGTGCTGCTTCTCAAAGGTAAATAGTGGTATAACTCATTATACCAGGCAGGGAGTGTGCTGCCCCTTTAAGAGAACTGATGGAATCGCCTGTCGTGCTGTATGTGTGCCGTTGTTATTGTTTGGTTTCCATAATAACAATGCCAACTGCTGTTTTTTCTTTTCTGTTCATTTTCTCCTAATCCCTAAACAACATATGTCTGTAAGTAATAATTAACATTTGTTTAGACACTTACCTTTATGTGTTTCTCAGCTTTAATACTTACCTTAAAGATCGCTAGTTTCTTCTTGCTTCTTGTTAATTATAAAAACGTTAGCAATGCTAATCGCGTTAGCACGCTATGGCTTTTCCAATGTTAAGTTAGCATTTGCGCTAATCGCTACCTGGATACATACTATCCAGTTCATTGAACATCAGCTACTCCAGCTAACCAGCACATACATGTTTATTTGTGTTATGTGTATTTGTATCCTACTTGTTTTGCCTCAATATATGTAGATCAACAGAAAGTAGACACATTGTAACTTGTAATGTATTCACTTGTATTGCAGTTTCACAGTGCTTTTAAAAGTAAACATCCTGAAACTTACTTGCTGCTTCTTGGATGTTTATGGAAGAAACCTGTTAGCTATCTGCCAAGCTAGGCAGCATCTCAACACTCTAGTGAGGGCAGAATAATGACCAAATTTCATGGATTGACTTGGACATCATGAATGGCCTGCCTGAGAAAAATTAGGCTAGCTAAATCAGTTTCATCTTTTCGTCTTTTCTGTTCATCGGGAGTCCTCCGTTTGTGGTGGTGGCGTCTTTGCTGGCCTTGGGCATCCTGGCTGTCAGGCTTTCGGGATTCTTGGTTGGGGTTTTGCCACATGCTTCCTGCCGCGCTTGCCATGGGTGCACTTGGCTTGTGGGGCGTTTCTCGCGGGCCGTGTGTTCGGGCTGTTTCCCGCGGGGGCTCGATGGGGTTTGGATCGGGCGGTTTTGCTGGTCGGTCTGTCTGGGGCGGTGCTCGTCTGTCCTGACTCAGCTGTTGGTTGTTATTTTTGGGGGATGGGGGCTGTTTCTATGCGTGGGTTTGCCGGGAGGCTGGGGATTTCATGCTGGGGTGTGCGCCTTTGTGTGGCGGTCTTCGGTTTCTTGGCGGTGTCGCGCTTGGGGTGGCTTTCATCTCTCAGGGCGCCGACTGGCTGGCGGGTTTGTGGAGACGGGTGTTGTCTGTGGTGGGTTGGCCGGTGTAAAGCACTTTGTAAACATTGTATTTAGAAAAGTGCTATACAAATAAAGTTATTATTATTATTATTATTATTATCATTATTATTATTATTATTATCATCCTAGAACATGTGTAAAAATGTTCATAAAAATCTGTGCAGTCAATGATGAGATATGAACTTTTTGCATTTGTAGCGCCCAATAGTGGTAGAGCTGAAAATGCTTTTGGGGGTGTTTCAACATGTGTTTCGAAGTTTGGCTTAATTAGATGAATGGTTAATGAGTTATTATGGGCAATTTCGTGTTATGGCGTGTTTCGTTACAAGTTCAATGGTTGACAGCGGCCATGCTGTTTATCTGATCTGGCCAGTTTGTAGACAGTTTGTGTATCTCAAGCTCCTTATGCTGTCTGACAACTTTGGTGTTGATAGAACAACAATTGAAAAAGCCTTAGGGAAACAACTGTTTTGCCTAAAACGCAAAATGGCGCAATTCAGTATGGCAGACATGGGTGGTATGGGTCTATTCTAGACACCAGCACATATCAGCTACTGACAGTTCAGATATCTAATGTAAAGCTTCAGACAAGGTGAGTCACACAAACAAGGTGGGTACTGAAAAAAATCTAAAGAAAACACACTACCTACACTACCTGATACTTGGAACCTTCAAAATAAAAGCACAATCCAAAAAGACAAAAAAAAAACAAAAAAAAAAAACAAATAGCAACAACATAATAAAAAAACAAACAAACCTGAAATATAAAGCCAAAAAAATAAAATCAGCTGAGATCAATAAAATGTAAATATCTAAACCATTTCAGAAATAAAAGCTCACATTCAATTTTCGGCTTTTGGTTACATTATCATACAGTTTTAGTGTCACATGATGGTCTAAATGTTTCAGAGGCCCTCTGGGGAAACACTGAATATTTACATTTTGGGGATTTTTTTTATTTTTTATTAAACTGGGCAAAATATCAGCAACTTTCTGTTTGTCAGTGAGTAAACCTGTGTGTGTGTGTGTGTGTGTCTGTGGCTGGGTGGGGGTTGGTTGTCTTGAGACAGTACCCTGCTGTTGGGGTATACTCACTTTGGGACAGAGAAACTCACCACACCAGCTTCCTCTTTCTGCCATCTGTCATAGGGGAGCCAAGTGATGAGGACAGGACAGTGTAGAGCTGAAATCATCAAGTTAAGGAAAATCCATCAAACCCACTGAGGTTAACTGATGCTCTGCAGGGAGAACTTGGGGAGATTTTGCATGACAAGGTGCAACATGTTGATTTAATATACGCTCACTAAACAGGTGTACGTTTCTATGCTTACACATACATTTCCATACATTTTACATGCATACATTCAGACACTAAATCTTTATTCTTTTGTTCATTCTTTTGGTGTTGTGTTTTACTAAAGATGGATCCTATTTAGTTTAATGCATTAGCTGGATTGTTTTCAAGAGATGTTTCTGTCTGTGCTTCGGGTTTGTTTCTGATCATCCACTCTCTCTCTGAGGTTTACTTCCTGATAAAGCATTGTCGTGGAGGCGCGCCCATGAGAGTGCTGCTGACAAGGCCCTGGTGATTTCAATCAGCCTTATTGGGGGAAGACCAAGTGGACTGAGGAGGGGGGGGGTGTTGTAAGGGAGTTGAGTTGTGTGTCTGATTGTTTAGGGGTTAAATGTATAGTTGGGTAAAATGTAAATGTTTATATGGTGTTGGAAAAGATTGTGTAAAGATAAAATGTTAAGTACTTAACATATGTATATATTGTTGCAGCTTTTCTTGTAAATGTCACCTCTATTGTACTGGCAGTGGTTAGACTCGGGGCATTTATATACTGGGGGGGTATTCAGTTGGTAGGTGGCTGTTTGTGGGTAGAGGGGAACCCCTGTCCCTCTGTATTGCTGTTTTGTTTGTGTAACAATGACCATGTAAATGAACAGTAAACAACAGCGTTTTGATGAACTTGACGTCTGAGTGGATGCTGTGCTTCTTCCTCCTCGTGGTACATCTCAGCAACCGCTGCTATCCTGCAATAGGTAAGGGGTTCTCCACCCACGAAACCTTACAGTAGATCCAAATACATGGGAAAGAAATACTGAGACAAGCTCACAGTGAAGTGCTTCAGGGTGACAGTTGAGGCTTAAATGGAGTATTTTTCTTCCCTGAAAGGAGCAGATATTGATGCTGTCAGTAGGTTAACTGTCATTTCAGTTATAATGGTCAATTTGAAGCATTTGCTCACACTTCCTTGTTTACTTTGCTTGCTGACGGTCTTCTGCTGCGTTCAGGTCATGTTGGAAGAACAAAAGAATGAGCTATTGTGTCAGTTTGAAAGCTTCTTTATGTATTTTACTTGTTGAAATGGCCACATCTTTTGTATTTATGATTTAAAATCATCCATGAACGAACTACAGCAATTATTTGTCACTTTGAGTGTGGTGGGTTGTGTTAGTGTGAATAACTGAAATTGTGATTTTTTTTTTTTTTCATACCTTGGCCTGCCAACATCGGTGGATTTGCTGCTATTTTTACTGCTTGTGTTGACACACTTACAGTTTGTGATGTTGGGTGGGAGATATAGTCTACGGTGCATTAACTTCATGTGACAAGTTTCTTTTTGTGATTTACTGACAAACCAACCCAACAAAATGGTTATTAGCATTAGATACATAATGTAACAAATAAAAATGTTGGGCAGGTTGTGGAGAGTTTTAATGAAGGACAGAGCTGCAACAGGAAGTTGTAATGCACCTGTTTGTCAGTGCAGAAGCTGAGAAGCAGAATGTGAAAAGGGCCTGTAACAACACATTATGTAACAATAACTTGACAAAATCTAATACATTTTCACAAAATGCATAATTTTTTACAAAATGCAGGGAAATTTATTACATATTGCGGCAGATTACAAAATGCGGGTGTAATGAAGTGAAAATGTATTACATTTTGTTGTGTTATTACATAATGCGTTGTTACAAAGCTGCTTAAAACAGTCCAAAGATTGAGCAAATCTGACAGATTGGGTAAGGTGATTCCAGAGGGTTGGGGTTAAAACTGCTAAGGCGTGGTCACCTTTTGTCTTGCAGTTGGAGCAGGGGATGGATAAAAGAGGAATGAAGTGGAACGAGGAAATCAGAAATGTAACTGTGGGCAAGGTCATGCAGGGCCTTATGTTATCAACAGGATCTTGTAGTTTATTCTGTATTTTATGGGAAGCCAGTGGAGGGATGCAAGAACAGGGCTAATATGGGACCTACGGCTAGTTCTAGTTAATAGCCTGGCAGCTGCATTTTGAACCAACTGTAAACAATTTAGAGCAGTTTGACTGAGGCACGAGCAGAAGGAATTGCAATAATCTACGGGAGAAAATGAAAGTGTGAATTAATAGTTCAAGATCCGTAGAAGACAAGATGCATCTGATTTTTGCAATATTTCTTAGCTGAAGAAAACAGGACTGGACGAGCTTAGTAACATGATGATCAAAAGTCATATACTGGTCAAAGATGATACCAAGAGTCTTAGCGGTAGAATTTATATTTGAGTGAAACTGCTTTGAGTTGGTCAACTGCTGTGGCAAAGTTATCAGGTCCAATGAAAAAAACTTCCGTTTTGATAGGGTTTAGGTAGAGGAAATTACGAGACATCCAGTCTTTGGTGGCAGCTAAGCAATCATGGAGGGAGGACAGCTGATTCACGTTATTGGGTTTGGCAGAGAAATGGATCTGTGTAGATCTGTAGCAGTAGAAATTGTACTAGTTGTACAATAGTAATTGTAGTAGTAGGAGTAACAGTAGTAATAGCAGTTGTACTAACAGTCAGAAGTAGTAGCTGTAGTAGTTGCAGTAATGGTAACATTACTCATACTAGTTGTAGGAGTAGTAGTTGCAGTAGCAGAAGAAGAACTTGTAGAAGTAGTAGTTGTAGTTTTAGTAGCAGTAGAAGCTGCAGTGAAATAGCAGGAATAGGAATTAGCTCCTATGAACACAACTGAACAGTTGGAAAATAAATGTTGCTGATTGTTGGTGACTGCAATAAACAGGCTTCTGTGAAAGTCACTTTATTCACCACCATTTTACTTGTTAGGGTGACAGTTGATTTGGGAAGAGATCCAAACAGAAGTAATCTCTTTGTGCGGTCTCTCTCTTTCTCTGTGTTGCTCTCTCTGTCTCTCCCTCTCGCACTCTCTCTGTCGCGCTCTGTTGAGCTCTCTGTCTCTCACTCTTTGCAGCACATTAATGAATGATGCGCATCAGAGGGGATTTAGAAGTGGGTATAAGCAATGCCGACTGAAAAATAAGTAGGTATACGCCGTATACCTGCATATACGCTGCACTACACCACTGAACATGACACCACAAGGTGGCACCACAGACTCTGACACGGGACTGTAGACTTTGTATTAGGCTTGTCAGGTGGAAAAGCCTCTGGAACAGCATTTAGACCATCATGGACACTAAAACTCTCCAACAAAACCTATATAGACAGAGTGTTTCCTTAATCAGGTTAATATCAGAGTATTGGTGAGCATGTAAACACTCTCAGTCTCTCTGTTCCTCACTTTCCTCTCTCTCTCCCACAGGAACATTCATTGTGAATGTGAAGCAGATCTCCTATCAGGCAGAGGAGAACGGGAACGTGACGATGGAATGGATCTTCCCACCCAAACCCAACATGTCTCTCTCCTCACTCAGCATCCTTTGTTCACTGGTGTCTCCTACTGAAGAAAAGACTTTATATTATTTACAAAATGGTGTTGAAGACCCAGAATCTCAACATGAGCAGTTTGCAGGACGAGTGTGATGTGATGAACACAGACTCAGAGGAGGAACCATCAGGCTCCATCTGTCCAGACTCAGGACTAACGACTCAGGAACGTACCTGTGTGAAGTGTTCACTGGTTATGGAGGGAACTTCAGAGCATCTTCGCTCAACGTCACTGGTGAGTTGACTCAGTAGAACTCAGTAGAACTATTCGTAAGTGAAGAGAGGCTCGCTCCCCTGTCTGATCTGCTGTGGTTCTTCTGTTCTCTTGTCAGATTGTTACAGTAAAATGTTTCCTCTCCACATTAATGACTCAGTGTTTGTCTGATCTCTGACCAGCAGCCAGGCTTCAGTCCACAGCTGAGAAAACCAAGCCGCCGAGCCGGGGAGTGACCGCTCTCTTCGCTGGATTGGTGCTTTTGTTGCCGCACTTTTCCTCACAATGCGATCCACTCTGCATGAAGAGACTGCTGCTAGAATGAAATCTCCACCGCTTGGGAGAAAAAAAGTGTGATCGACTATAGGCACACTTGCCAACCTTGAGACCTCAAAAATAGGGAGGATTTCGAAACCAAAGTGGGGGGTCTGTGGGTCCTCCCCCAGAAAAATAGAATTTTAGAGACTTTGTTTCCTGCATTTTGGTGACTTTTAAAGAATGAAGAAACTTGTTACCATGTTATTAGACTGCTGATATCAGGGATGTTCGTATTTGTATTTAAATGATTAATGTTGCAGCACTTTTTGTTTTCCTGGCACTTTAAATTATCTGGCAGCTCATCCTGTTGATGCTGGAAGAATGTTTATATATTTCCACTATTGCAATAGTTTGCACTAATTTTAAGTCACTCTGAATAATAGCTCACATAATTATAAGATATAAGGATAAGAATTTACTATTTTCCATCCCTAAATCACTCAGTCAACAGTCACTGACAAATTTGTATGGGTTGTGCAATATGGCAGATTTGGGAACAATTCTTATTGTGAATATTGATGCTCTTACATGACTCAGTGTGAAGTTTAATCCCTCATGTTTTTATGACAGCTCACTGGGAATCAAGCCTGTTTATCTGTAGCATAATAGTTAATGTTATATATAATGTTAATATAATGTTAGTATAAATATATAAATATAATGTTAGTATGTTTATAAAGTATTATTCTTCCCATGCCACTGTTCATACAATTGGACATTTTGCTTCAATTACATTACAGTCAGAAGAAATTATAACATTTGATTTCAACACTTGTTGGTAAATATCCTACATTATAACTTGAGCTGATGTGTGTTTTATTTCTGTAATGAGGGGAATTTATTTTGCAGTAATTAAACCAATTACACTTCAGTCAAGTCATGGTCACATGACCACATCCTCTGTTCATATATAGGAAACTGTTAGTAATTTATTGGTTGTTATTTCCATTGTCTCTTATTCAATTGGTTGATTTTAGTGTCTTATGTTCCTAGCTTATCTGTATGTTGAAATTTTACGCTGTCACACTGTTTTGTGGTTCATAACTATCTGACTCAGTGCTCTCACATGACAAATTCCTGTAAAAGGCTAAATAAATGAAATCTAAAATATATAGGCTTTTAGATGTATTGTTTTATACATTTTAATAACTTTTAACGTTAATCTGCCTGTTTATTGTAAACAGAAGTCAGGTTTTTATTCCTGATTCTAGTAAACTCTAATAAACATGCAGTGGAGAACAGCTTGGATACAACTACACACAATGTCTAGTAGGTGGTGCTATAATCACATACACATAGACACACACACATGCTGTATAAATAAAGTTTATCATTAGTCAAAGTGATAAACTAGCAGCTATAAGTCACCAAACTATCAGAGGAACATCGGTCCTGATGTGAAATGTTTAGAAAAGATTAACAAATCGTTTTATTCCTGTTCTTTGATCTCCTTTAATGATAAATACTAAGAGACTGAATCTGGACTCAGGATTCAGGTTTGGCTGAATCCTTGTTAAATCCACCTGGCTGTGTAAAGTAAAACAGACTCTGGGTCAGACTTCAGATTAACTCTATCCCAGACACTGAAGATCTACAGAGACTTTCCACTCTGTTCTGAGTCTCAGCTGAAACTCTGCAGACTTTTTAGTGACACATTATAATCTCTTGATAAGAAGCTGAGTATCAGCATTGGCCTGTTAGGTGTTTCAGTGTTGGTGATACTCACAGTCTGTCTACTGCCACAACAACACATCGTTTCAGAGGGCATTACATTAAAAAATATTTTATTTATTATACAACCGCTCAGAATACCAAAGGAATCTTAAGTCTTCCTGAAAAAAGATTCACAGTTTCTGAAAAATAGACACATCATAAAATACTTCCAGAAGATAACCTTTATGATGGAAAACATTCTTATCTCACATAATTTATCTATTGTTATGTGACACACAGACAAAACAAGGCTGCATCTCAAAACTTATGAAAATCCAAATATTGGAACTTTGCAGCAGTAAACAAATCAGTGAAATCAAGGCTGAGAGAGTAGATTGCACGTTTTTCCAAATGGTGGCGATTTCATTCTAGCAGCAGTCTCTTCATGCAGAGTGGATCGCATTATGAGGAAAAGTGTGGCAACAAAAACATCAATCCAGCGAAGAGAGCGGTCACTCCCCGGCTCGGCGGCTTGGTTTTCTCAGCTGTGGACTGAAGCCTGGCTGCTGTTCAGAGATCAGACAAATACTGAGTCATTAATGTGAAGAGGAAACATTTTACTGTAACAATCTGACAAGAGAACAGAAGAACCACAGCAGATCAGACAGGGGAGCGAGCCTCTCTTCACTTACAAGTAAAACGACAAAACAGACTTTATACCCCACCTGACCTGCAGTACTACAGTGGGAACCATGGTAACAGTAGTACTACAATGGTATCCATGGTAACTGTAGTGCTATAGATGTAGCCATGGTAGAACATCACGGTTTTCTTTTAAACCAAATAAGCTGCTGAAATGAGCTTAGTGAGGAAAGTTCTACTGAGTCAACTCACCAGTAACATTGAGGGAACAGTCACGGAAGTTCCCTCCATAATCAGTGGACACGTCACACAGGTAAACACCCGAGTCGTTAGTCCTGAGTCTGGACAGATGAAGTGAGATGGTTCCTTCTCTGAGTCTGTGTTCATCACATCGCACTCATCCTGCAAACTGCTCATGTCGAGATTCTGGGTCTTCAACACCGTTTTCTAAATAATATAAAGTCTTTTCTTCAGTAAGAGACACCAGTGAACAATAGATGTTAAATGAGGAGAGAGACATGTTGGGTTTGGGTGGGAAGATCCATTCCATCGTCACGTTCCCGTTCTCCTCTGCCTGATAGGAGATCTGCTTCACATTCACAATGAATGTTCCTGTGGGAGAGAGAGAGGAAAGTGAGGAACAGAGAGACTGAGAGTGTTTACATGCTCACCAATACTCTGATATTAACCTGATTACCTGTTTACATATCTGTCTAGAGCGGGGACAGGCAATCATGTGCCATGAAGGGCCAACAGTCTGCAGGTTTCCACTCCAAATAAACACTACAGCAGCTGATTTCACTGTTTAGTTTCTCTTCTCTGGTGTTAGTCAGTGAAATCAGCTGCTGGAGTGTTTGGTTTGAATGAGCTGCAGACTGTTGGGTCTTCATGGCACATTACTGCCTATCTCTGATCTAGAGAGACACGATTAGCAGATTAACTTAATTGATCCCTAAGGGTAAATTGGGTCATTACAGAAACAAAGAACTGTTATCCAAAGAATGGAGAACAGTAAAACAGTGCTAAAATATATGACTGAAAACCTAATACATGATATGAATAAAACAAATACAATAACATCCAAACAATAATTAAAGATAGAGTGTCTTCATGATGCTAATAAGATGTTTCTACCTGCTAAGAAACTGGTTATATTGCTATTGACAGATTTATAGATCTAAGAGAATCAAGAGACAAAGAGGCTGTGATGGTAATGAAGTGAGAAAATCTGTTAGTGAGGCTGAAAATATCTTTATATTTCTGGATAATGAATTGAAGGTGGAAGCTGACTGCAGACACAGGATGTGAGGAAGAGCAGCAGCAGGATCCAGATCATCTTCTCCCTGTGAGAGCAGAGGACAGAGGGGGAGGAGTCATGAACTCATCTTGATGTCTAGCCTGGTGAGACTGATGACACCTTAGCAACCCTGTCTATCACCTAGCAACCACCTAGTAACATCCTAGCAACCCCTGTCTATCACCTCGCAACCACCTAGTAACATTCTAGCAACTAATAATGATTACCTAGCTACCAGTTAGTAACGCCCCAGCAACCACTATCACCTAGCAACAATCTAATAAAATGTAAAGACAAGTAAAATACATGGTGGTGAATACAGTGACTTTCACAGAAGCCTGTTTATTGCAGTCAACAACAATCAGCAACATTTATTTTCAAACTGTTCAGTTGTGTTCATAGGAGCTAATTTCTATTCCTGATATTTCACTACAGCTGCTATGACTACTGCTACTAAAACTACTACAACTACTACTTCTACAAGTTCTTCTGCTACTGCAACAACTAATAGTACTACTACTCCTACAACTAGTATTACAAGTAGTAATGCTACTATTACCACTTCTACTACTGCAACTACTAGGCTACTACTACATCTACTAATACTGTACTTCTGTTAGTACAACTGCTATTACTACTGTTACTCCTACTACTCCTACTACAGCTGATATTGCTATTACTTTTTAAATATTACCTATTCATTTTGGCTATACATTAATTAATAGTTAGTTACTTACTTACATTCCATGTATCAAACTCTAACAACATTCAGAAAGTTTCAACTTTCAAAGTGGCCTAATGTTTCTCCTACAACTTTACAGCAGGAAGATTTCTTGGATGGTACAGTGAGCAGCCTAGCTAGTTATATCTAACAAAACATTTAACAAAAACTCATGAAAGCCTTTTGAATCACTTTATTAATATTTAAAACCATAAAGGACCCCAGAATATTACAATAGGCCCTTATCACATTCTGCTTCTCAGCTTCTGCACTGACAAACAGATGCATTACAACTTCCTGTCGCACCTCTGTCCTTCATTAAATCATTAAATCGCTCCACAACCTGCCCAACATTTTTATTTGTTACATTATGTATCTAGTGCTAATAACCATCACAGTTTTGTTGTTTTTGTTGGGTTGGTTTGTCAAAAAGTCACAAAAAGAAACTTGGCACATGAAGTTAACGCACCGTAGACTATATCTCCCACCCAACATCACAAACTGTGTAAGTGTGTCAACACAAGCAGTAAAAATAGCAGCAAATCCACCGATGTTGGCGGGCCAAGGTATGAAAAATCACAATTTCAGTTATTCACACTAACACAACCCACCACACTCATAAAGCGACAAATAATTGCTGTAGTTCGTTCATGGATGATTTTAAATCATAAATACAAAAGATGTGGCCATTTCAATGAGTAAAACATGTAAAGAAGCTTTCAAACTGACACAATAGCTCATTCTTTTGTTCTTCCAACATGACCTGAACGCAGCAGAAGACCGTCAGCAAGCAAAGTAAACAATGAAGTGTGAGCAAATGCTTCAAATTGACCATTATAACTGAAATGACAGTTCACCTACTGACAGCATCAATATCTGCTCCTTTCAGGGAAGAAAAATACTCCATTTAAGCCTCAACTGTCACCCTGAAGCACTTCACTGTGAGCTTGACTCAGTATTTCTTTCCCATGTCTTTGGATCTACGTATATTAAATCAACATGTTGCACCTTGTCATGCAAAACCTCGCCCTGTTCTCCCTGCAGAGCACATTCACACATTGAGTTTTTTTTTTCTACCATGTGACCCCAGCGGGGCTCCGTAAAAGACAGATACTGTGTGGCCAAAACTATACAGAGGAGTGAAGGTGCCAGAATCACCTAACAATTCACTTCTCATCCAACTTTATCTTTTTCTTTTTTTTTTTTTAAGTACCAAGTGTATATCAGAAAGGAGTTGAGACAAAATGGGAAACATTCAAAAGTGATTAAAAAAATAAATAAAAATATCACAACAGTAAAAGCGGGAAAATAAAAAACAAATACATTAAAACATGACAATAAAAAGTGCTTTTTCAGAATAATCTAGAATTACCTAGCTTGTGTTTGACAGTCCTACAGGACAGTATTGGCACACAGTAATCACAAATCCCTGATCCACATATTGCACATAACATATTACATATGGACCTGACATAGGTAACATGTTAGCATGATGCCATATTGTACATGAACACAGGATGACACACTGACTGATAGACAGATATATCAGCTAAGTGCTTAAGGCTTTAGATCAGTGGTTCTCAACGTGGGGTCCAGGGACCACCAGGGGTCCTTGAGGGGGTTCCAGGGGGTCCCCAGCAAATTGATGAATTGTTAAACTTCATAAACTTCAGCATTATTTCATTTACAAGAAGTGAACACAGTTAGAGAATGTAGAAGAATGACTGTTTTGATCATAGTGTCTCTGTTATCTCTCTACCTACAATACAGACAGTCATAGAGTTCTGGGCAAAATCATATCTGACAATACAAATAGATTTGGGTCCCAAAATTTCATCAAATGGGGGTCTGTGGCTCTAATGTGGACTAAATTAGGGTCCTGGATATGAAAAAGGTTGAGAATCACTGCTTTAGATGAAGGATCTGCAGGCAGGGCCGGCTCTACACTACAGGGGGCCGAGGCAGAACTTTGTTTGGGACCCCCGTACCCCCCACACTGTAATAAAGGCACTGGAACAGTTTACAGTTACTTACAAGTTGTAACAGCTTACTTAGTTACTTTTAAGCTATACAATATACAGTTTACAGTGTGCTGACTATATAGATAAACATTAAATACATTTCCCATTCAAGGCAATAAGTTTTTATGTGCATAAAATCAAGTATAGAAACCTCTAGTCTACTTTGACAGTGAAGTGAACACCAGGCTTCCCTCTTCCTTCACATGATTCCCATCAACAAACTCTTCTACAATAATTCTCCAAACTCCAAGACAGCTGACGAGCTGCACATGGACATTTGACTCACTGCTGTCCTAAAAACTGCATACACAGGTAAGGATGACTTTGGACCTCAAAGACTCCTGAAGTAAGTACCTCTTTATCGTCTATGTCATTAATTAGATTGGACTCCAGAGTGTCTCTCTCTCTCTCTCTGTAACATTATACTGGATCATTTCTGCAATGTCCATTCCCACATGGAGCAGCTTGGGCTGAGGAGACGAACTCTTTGTTCTTTGTCTAGTCATTCAGGAGCCCAATGTCGATGTTTTCTTCTTGGCCTTGACCTGTACATCAGACAATAACAAGTGAGGACACACACACAAATTCTATTTAGAAAATGTTTGAAATTAGGTAAAGCAAATACCTTGTTGTTTACTTGGGCAACAGCGCTGATGAGTGAATACTACTAGAACTACTAGAGCTACTAGAGCTGCTAGAGCTGCTACCACAACTCCGATGAGGCCATCTCTCTGCTCTGGCTCCTCTGGGGCTTTTGTGTTGCTTGGAGTCTTGCAGTTTTCCACTTTTGGCGCTTTTTTTGGAAGAGCTCCTTGAGCGCCCCAAGTTGAAAAAAAAACAAAACAGTCTACTTCAACCAATGATCACCACTGAACTGTGAAAGGCCTTGTAGCAACAAAGAAAATGTCCAGTGATCAACTTGTAAGAAAGGAAAACATGTCTGTCTGCTTTTGGGAATATTTTGGATTTAGCTAAAATGACAAAGGTGAGACAGCCAACTTGAAGCTGTGAAGCTGTGTGAACCGAATGCCAACAAGAAGTTTATTTGAGTTCTGAGATTAATCTCAGAATCTGTTGACCTGTGAGAATAAAGTCAGAATTCTGCCACAGAAGGATCTGGCTCTCAGAAGTGAAATAAATTTGACTGAAGCTATGTATTATGTTCAGACAATATTTAATTTGTTTTAGATCATTTGTTGTCTTTAGTTGTTCATTACAGGTTTGGCTCAACCGGCCACAATAGATAACTGTGTATGTTCAATGTTAAATAATGTTTGTAAAAAATCTGCAATTATTTTAAAAATAGAAGTTCAAAGTGTCCTTCACTGATTGAAGAAAATAAAAAACAGGGTGGTCAGTTCAGGTATTCGGGTCACCAGCTATTGTTGGACAGCAGCATTGTAAATTCATACCTTTACATTAATTCATATCAGTATACATTAAAATAAGCTATACCGCCCAGTCCTAGTGGTAAGTGAGTTCTACTGAGTTCTACTCACCAGTGACATTGAGTGAACACGCACTGAAGTTCCCTCCATAACCAGTGAACACTTCACACAGGTACGTTCCTGAGTCGTTAGTCCTGAGTCTGGACAGATGGAGCCTGATGGTTCCTTCTCTGAGTCTGTGTTCATCACATCGCACTCGTCCTGCAAACTGCTCATCTTGAGCTTCTGGTTCTTCAACACCGTTTTCTAAATAATATAAAGCCTTTTCTTCAGTAGGAGACACCAGTGCACAATAGATGCCAAGTGAGGACAGAGACATGTCGGGTTTGGGTGGGAAGATCCATTCCATCGTCACGTTCCCGTTCTCCTCTGCCTGATAGGAGATCTGCTTCACATTCACAATGAATGTTCCTGTGGGAGAAAGAGAGGAAAGTGAGGAACAGAGAGACTGAGAGTGTTTACATGCTCACCATTACTCTGATATTAACCTGATTAAGGAAACACTCTGTATATAGGTTTTGTTGGAGAGTTTTAGTGTCCATGATGGTCTAAATGCTGTTTCAGAGGCTTTTCCACCTGACAAGAAGAAAACTCTGGAGGAAACATCACAATATCAGCTGATTTACTGACAGTAATTGGAGTATTGGTGTGCATGTAAACATACAGATGTAACAAATTAAAAAGACAAAGAGGCTGTGAGGGTAATGAAGTGAGAAAATCTTTTACTGAGGCTGAAAATATGTTTATATTTCTGGATAATGAATTGAAGGTGGAAGCTGACCGCAGACACAGGATGTGAGGAAGAGCAGCAGCAGGATCCAGATCATCTTCTCCCTGTGAGAGCAGAGGACAGAGGGGGAGGAGTCATGAACATGTGATGAAACCTAAGTCATCTCAGGCAGTAGAGCCTCTCAGATCCCTTCACACCTCCAGCTGTCCTGTGGAGCGACAGCAGACACTGAGCCATGTGAGATATGAAGTCTGGGTCTGATTCACCTGCTGGAGCTGAGAGTGGAAGAATTACCGGCTCCCTGTACTTTATCCTGATCATTACACTGATACTTACCAAACATGTTTCATTTGACACCAAATATACATTATAAAAATATCAATAATGATAATGCTGATACACCAATTTTCATGACCATTTTCCTGGTTTTCCTTGAATGATTCCTGCTGGAATTTACTTAAATCATGCAGGAATTTTAAAATCCTGCAGGTCATGGTCCTTCAGGACTCCAGCAGGATTTACCTGCACAGGGCTTAAAGAGTTCCTGCAGGACCGGTCACAGTCCTGTAGGAATCCTGTAGATACTTCCTACAGGATCTGGTCACTCCTACAGGATTCTTGCAGGACAAAACCTCCACAAATAAATTCCTGCAGGATTTTTTTGTAGAAACAATGCGGTCAGATTGCCGTGCAGCTTTTACCGCAATCACAAGTTTGGTTCTCTGAATAAATTCAAAATAATATTGTTATTGTAAAAATCTTCCAAGTTTCTAACCTCAGTTGTTTCTCTGCAGCAGGCCTCACGGCCTTTTACCACAACATGGCGCCTGTTAATGTGACTAGAAACTCAAAACAACGGGAGTTGAAGTGCAGACTGCAGACTGGAAGGTCTAGAGGGTACGAAACAAACCCCTTAATTTATCCCTGAAATGTCTTTAATTTCTCATTACATAAACATTAATTATCAATTAAAAATAACATAACTTTAAAAAAGTAAAGTTAGTATCATGGGTTTATAAGAGATTTATTCATGGGTTGATTCACAGAGACACTAAATTAAGGGATTTTGTATGCCTTTTATGCAGGTTTACAGGGTTATTAAGAGGAAATTAATGGAAAAGTTCCTGTCTCCCAGAATTTTTCTGGAGTCAAGATTAAGGGGAGTTTAATTACATGAACAAATGTGAAACAGAAATAACAGACAGAATGCCTCCACTTTCTTCACAGAACCTTCCCCCCAAAATATTAGGCGGAGAGCACGATTGATTGATTGATTGACTGACTGAGTGATTGAGTGATTGATTGAGTGATTGATTTATTAATTTATTTATTTATTTATTCAGGGTAGGGGCAACCAGAGCTGGTCCTGACCTCCCTGGGGCCCTAAGCAAAATTCTGCTAAGGGGCCCTCCTACCTGACCCGTGAGCCATGTAAACCATTTGCCATTGCCACACAGTCACACCCCAGTGCTCCCACTACAATCCTCCCTCCTTTAAAACAGTTTGCTCCATCTGTCGGTCTAAGAATAAGTAGACCTATACAGAACAGAATGAGGTATAAACAAACAATATTTATTGAATAGTAATAATAATATATATGTTAGTATTTGCTGAAGCCGGCTGTACTGGGTCTGTGTTACTGGCTGAGGCTGGATGTGGATCAACTGAGTCTGTGCTTGTACTGGCTGATGATCCAGCATCTCCTCTACTGACAAACTTAAGCATAGCACCTGTAAATAGATAACAATACTATTATTAATTTTATCAGCTGCATCAGACCCATTCAAACGGGCTCCCCCAGATTTCCTTTTATACATTTTCAAATATAAAATACTATTTATACTATGGCTTGGCTGAATACTTGATGGTTATTATTTACTGAGAAATGTGCATCCATATTGCCCAGTATGCCCAGCTAATCAACATTTTAAATTCAACATTTAATCAATAGTCAATGACAATCCATTGCTTTCCATTTTGCATTAGTCCAGTTTTGTAACTAAACCTTGACTGAGAGATTAGATAATCATTGTCGTGTTTTAAAATTGTGTGCCTATGAGGAGTGCCATCACGCCCTTATACTGTCTGGACTGGACTGGTCCCCACAGAGGTTGCTGCTGGAAAGCGCGAGTTTCATTTTGAACGCATGTTCACGCGCGACGCGGTTATCTTTTCCGAGCGCGGTTTATAATAAATGTTTATGATAAACACCGTTGCCCGCACAAAGTCACAGAACAGCCCTGGAAGTGGCTGGCAAGCAAGCAAGCAAGCAAGACACAGACAGACCAAGAGATGCACTGCAAGCAGCACATCTACTTAACGTTACTGTTATTTACTGACATCAAACTTGGAGAGGAGAGAACACAAGGCGAGGCCCTTGCGTAATTTGCGGGGCTTTAGGCAACTTGCGTAGTGAGCGAATAGGGCCGCCCGGCTCTGGGGGCGACATTCAAAATGCGTTGCTGAATGTCATGCGATCAGCTGCACTAAATAACTTACAGCTCAGCATCAAAATAGGATGAATATTTATTGAAATTAGAGTTAAAATTGGCACAGCAATAATTCCTCTGTGATGCTCCATGATGCATGGATGGATTACTGAACGGGCCGACCGGGCACAGGCCCAGGGGCCCAAGAGCTCAGGGGGCCCCTAAGCCAGAGCCTGATACATGATGATGCTGTCACTAACTTTACATTTACTGCCCTGTAGTCAAAGGGCTTAGTCATTTATATCAACACCAAAGCCCCAAACTTCCCCCATAATAACCTAAACATTAGTTTTGAAGGTGTCAACATGGCTCTGTCACAGTGAGTGTTCCCCTCAGTTTATCTATAGCACTTTAGCAGTAAAGCTCTGCATCATTGTCCAAAGGCCTTGTAATGTAAAGTCATGGTTTACGAAGACCCCAAAATGTTGTTTTCCACTCCTGATCTGTCAGTAGGGCCCACTGACTCATAATATACCATGCAGCTACTGTGTGGCCATCAGAGGTGGAATGTAACTAAGTACATTTACTCAAGTACTGTACTTAAGTACAACTTAGAGGTACTTGTACTTTACTTGAGTATTTCCATTTCAAACTACTTTATACTTCTACTCCAATACATTTCAGTGGGAAATATTGAACTTTTTACTCCACTACATTTATTTGACAGCTTTAGTTACTAGTTACTTTGCAGATTTAGATCATTAATACAAATTATAAATTACAAACTAATAAATTATGATATATTTTTTATAGTTTAAGCTACCCATTAGTATATAAAGTAATTAAAATTAGCCCCACCTTTACCAGCTGCAACATTAAAGTGATGAACACATTAATGCATCAATAATTATAGTCCAATAACATGATGTATATGATTCTGAAATGGGCCATTCTGCATAATGACTACTTTTACTTTTGCTACTTTAAGTATATTATGATGCTAATACTTTTGTACTTTGACTTAAGTATAAGGTTTTGAATTAAGCAATATTACACGAGAGGGTGTGCTTTAAGCATCACTGAAGTGCCAATAATGACGGTAAAGCACACCCTCGAGTGTAATATTGCGATTATACAACAGTTACCTATCTACTAAGATATCTGCTGAAAAAATAATTTTTCCATGGACAGATTTAGCTGCTACGTCCGCGAACTTCACATGTATTTTTAAGCTAGTAGCGCCGTGTCACCGACTCACCGGCACAGCTGATGGAGGATGCAGAGCGTCTAGTAACATCAAGGCTGAACAGAGTTATATTTAAATATATTGTATAATAATATATGGCGGAGTAATATTTTTAGTGATGAGCCAGGTGTGCTGTCATGCGTTCTAAATGTCTAGTTGACCAATCAGATTGCTTGGTCGGAACTACCTGTTGTATAATGCAGGACTTGTACTTGTAACAAAGTATTTTTACACTGTGGTATTGCTACTTTTACTTAAGTCAAAGATCTGAATACTTCTTCCACCACTGGCGGCCATACAGATTTTGGGACATTGCAGGCAATCAGAGGCATTTTGCACTGTAAAATATGTTTTTTAGGCCTAGAATAATATGTGTTTGCAACTTGTTATTCCTTTGTAATTGTTTTCTCTCCCATAAGTGCAATAACAAAAAAAGATAATAGGCATAGCAATATTATACACGCAATGAGAGGCATTCAGTTGTTAGAAGTGCCTTAAACATAACATGCTGTTGGCTTTGACTGTAAATTCTGAGCTGTAAATCCTGAGTTTAGATTCAGGTGATATTGTGCGACTGCCTCTGCGTTTACTACGAGCCTGTGGGGGCGGGGGTGGAGGTGGGGGGTGGAACATGGCTTGCATTAGTTTGGATTGGTTGGCTGGTAATAAAACAATAGGCTGTTCACAATTTCAAGGAATTTCAACATCAACATTAAATATTCCTTTTTACATTGGATCATTAATTCAGCAGGATCCATATATACAGCCCTGCCAACCTGAGTCATGATCAAACATTCTAATTAAACAAACAATAACAATTATCAGGAATAAATGGCCATTATATACAAAGAAACAAACCATACATTTACTAAACAGAAGTAATCATCCTTGAATAAATAAATCAAACTTACTGCATATTCACACAATCCAAACTAATAAGGAGGAACAAGTCTGTTTGTCTACCAGAAGGCAAAAGTCCATATAAAGTTTTAACCTACATGAATGAGATGGCCAAGGAATGGATCAAGAAAGATTACCTTTAGGTGAATAATGTTTGTATTTCCAATAGATCCAATACATCCAGAAAAAACAGAATTTCTCCTGCAGTCCATACAGGCAGCCGGTGGAGAAAGGAGCAGAGATACAGATCTGCAGCTGTGGGTAAAGCAACCTTTATACTAAAAAAACCCCCTGCTTACCAGGGTTTCATTCAGCCCATTTCCTGTTTTCAGTTATAGGAGCAATAGAGTGACTCCCCCTGATTTCCCTACTGTTAACAGACATGCAGTTACATGCAGACACAAACTGGAGGCTGCCAGAGTCTGAAAGTCGGTTAAAGTGGCTTCTGCTGCCTTTATAATGCGATTTTGTTTATGAAAAAAGCACAACTGTTTTTTATTTAACCATTGTGTGCAAGACAGCTGTGACTGTCAAAAATGGAACCAAATATGAGGCGTTTTTAGAAAACATTATAAACTATGTGACATAATTATGATTTCAATCGGACAGATTATCTTCTGGAAGTAGCCTATTTTATGATGGATTTATTTTGCAGAAACTATGAATCTCATTAATTCTGGGATTTCTTTGGTATTCTGAGTGGTTGTATTACATCAAACTCAGCTGCCTGTTCTCCCGGATCAGGACCAGAAACAGATCAGGTTTAGAGTCTCAGTCTGTAGAGACTCTTTGTTGAACAGACTGTCTGTCTCCTGATAGTTGAGGATCAACACTGGACGATCCAAATAAAGTCTGACCCAGAGACAGTTTTACTTTACACAGCCAGGTGGATTTAACAAGGATTCAGCCAAACCTGAATCCTGAGTCCAGATTCAGTCTCTTAGTATTTATCATTAAAGGAGATCAGAGAACAGGAAAAAAAAATATTAGTAATTAATATTGTTAGTATTTTCTAAACATTTCACATCAGGACCGATGTTCCTCTGATAGTTTGGTGACTTATGGCTGCTAGTTTATCACTTTGACCAAATACTGATGAGGTACTAGTAATAAACTTTATTTATACAGCGTGTGTGTGTGTGTGTGTGTGTGTTTGTGTAGGTGTGTGTGTATGTGTGTATGTGTGTGTGTGTGTATGTGTGTGTGTGTGTGTGTGTGTGTGATTATAGCACCACCTGCTGGACATTGTGTGTAGTTGTCTCCAAGCTGTTCTCTACTGTGTGTTTATTAGAGTTTACTAGAATCTGGAATAAAAACCTGACTCTACAGGAAAGTTTTTTGAACAACTTTAATCATTGTGTGTATGTCAGCTCTTCTCTACTGTGGTTAAAGCAGAGTCACTTTAGAATACAATCTCATTTCTATTTAAGCTTCAAAACACAAAAGTCATGAAAACAGAAAGGATTGTGATAACTTTATTAATAAAATACAGGTTTCATGTGTTCAGGTCATTTTCCTCAGAGGTTTCCTGGTGGAAAACTGAAGTGTTGCTCAGTTCACTACAAACCCTGAACTCATATTTTTTGCACTGTATATTCTTATTTATTGACAGAACTCTTTGCTTTGTAATTTGCTCACTTCTTATTTAAATGTGAAGAAGACAGAAAGCTGCTGAGAGAAGAACAGATGGAAAACAAACTGATCTGCTCTTCTGACCAGAAGAGGAGAGCAGATGAGACATTTCTGTCCTGCAGCAGATCAAACTGCAGTCTGACTGATCTGAGAGCAGCAGCTCTGAAACACACTGGACATGTTGTTACAGTTCAGTCTGAAGAGCCTGACGCTGTTTCCAACACATCTGCATCACTAATGTTGTTATAGTCATGTGACTGACAGCTGACTGCAGGTGGAACTGCTTCACATACTGAAAAATACATTACATCATTAGAGAAATATACTGTAAATAAATACACATACATAGACTAAATATACTTTAGATGAATAGGCTTATTGTCTGTCCATAAAATAAACCACAAGACAGAAAAAGGTAATAAAAGATAAAGTATTGATTGATCATGCAGCACACAATATTCCATTTTAACATCTAATAAAAAAACAAACCTGTAAATAACAGGTTTGCTTTTTTCACCTTTGTAGAGCATTTACAAGCTTTTCCTGATGGGCAAAGAAAATTGATCCAAATTTTAAAAGAAATGTGTCCTGCACTACACAATGCACACACAACCACACACACACACACACACACACACACACACACAGGCTGAACGTCAGAGGAATGAAACAAGAAACACGTCAACTTGATTCAATCACCACGTGAAATAATGCAGGTAAGTGAGTGAGTGAGTGAGTGAGAGAGATACACACCCACACTATAAACACAATGCTATAGGGTATATAATGCATTTATGTATTTAATAATTTAATCAGATTTTGTTTTCTTTTTCTTATTTCTTCACTTGTAATAATTTATTTTATTGCCATTATTCTCTTCTCTTTCTAGCCTATTTTCTCCTCTATGCTTTGGCAACACAAATGTGTTTACATGCCAATAAAGCAAATTGAAATTGAGAACTTGTGTGTGTGTGTGTGTGTGTGTGTGTGTGTGAGAGAGAGAGAGAGAGAGAGAGAGAGAGAGAGAGAGAGAGCTGTCAGCTGATAAGAAACGTTATCTTAACGTTATCTCCCGCTAAAACTACACGCTCCGCTGAAGCTCCGCCCAACAATACAAACTTCATCTGCACCACCCATTCATAGCTCCGCTCTCAGCCTGTCTGTCTGTCTGTATGATCTCTGCTCCTTCTCTTTCTGTACGGACTGCAGGAGAAATCTTGTCTCTCTGGATGTTTGTCACTGGAAATACAGACAGTGTTCACCTGAAGGTAAGAGACTCTTTCCTGGTCTCACTTCCCAGCTGATCCACTACTCGGTCTTCCCACTCAACTATAGGTTAAAACTTGACCAGTTCACTGTGTGTTTTGGTTTGATTCCATTGTATGTTAACAGGCACCGCTGTGAAAGAGACCTAGGTCTCAGTTGGGCTTTCCCTGTATAAATAAATGATAAATGAAAATGGTGGAAAAAAATGAAGGAATCATGTTTTTATTGTCCTGGATCTGTCAGCGCCACTTCTCTGCTGTTGTTTTCTGATGAGTTGCAGCTTGAACTTTCACTGATCAAACGTTTAAAAGATGTAACACAGTGCAGATGCAGATGATACCAGGTCAAATATCTGTCAGTCTGATCCGTTAGAGAAAGGGTGTGTAAGTGGACCTGCACAAAAACGCGTGCAAAGGGCATAAAGCCAAATGCCCTTTGCCCTTTGTTTTTGGGATTTCAGCCCCAGCTAGTCACAGAACCATAACACACTTTGGTTTGGTTGTGTGGAAACTTAACTTTAAGCATAACTTATTTTAAGAAGTAAATTATTTCACCTGTGATTTCCTTCTGTTAGGAAGCTGATATTTTCAATGCCACATCAAAGATCATCATGAAAAGCCTCTTCCTCTCTAAATGGCTCGAGGAGTCTACTAGCATTACTAAAATATACAGACACAAGTTCAAAATGTAACTTTAAAAATGTTCTCAAGCTTAAGGGAAACAATGTCTGAAGTAGAAAATAAGGCGTTTATTGTGAAGGGAATTTGTTTTTTCAGCAGCCCACATAAATAGAGCTGAATGGGAGGATTAACTAACCAGCTGCCAGACTGGAGAGAAATGGTAACATTTTGTTTACAGTGATCCAATATTATGTTGACTGTAGCAAAGCTCAACATTTGGACACATGAGGTTTTTAGCTTGTAGGCATCTAACCATGAAGCTACCAGCCAGTCAAGTGTCAGTCCAGCAACACTCCAGTGTCCATCTGGCCGCTGTAGTCAGCTCGCCAACACACAGCTGCCTGATCTTTGCTATCTCTCCATATACGGATAATCAATAACTTGTTTAACCTAACCTATAACATATCCTACCTTTCCTCCTCTTTTGAAAACGTGACGAAGATCCATATAACCTGTCTTGTCTTTTCCTGACATTGTGTTTCCTGGCTGTACCTTGCTTCCTCTGACCTAGACTAGGACCGACCAATTAAAATCATCAATTAGTGCTGGTCAAACTAGACTAGGTAGACCTAATGCCAGCCGGGCCATTGATGTCTCGCCTCCTCTTGGCTTTCACACCCTAGTACAATACGTGTTCTGTACTGCCCTCTGCATTGTAGTGATATGCTATATAAGTGGCACTTTATACAATTTTAAGGGTTCCTGCCTGGGAAGTGCGCGTAGACAAACATTTTGATATTCAATTCAATTCAACTTTATTGTCATTGTAAAGTGCACAGGTACACATACGACAAGAGGTACTCCCAGGTGCAGGTGGAGGTGTTATTACATATACCCAGAGTTACTTGCAGATGGTGTCAAATATGTGGCAGAAGGTAAAAAGTAGCATTGGGCTGCATGCAGTGGTTGCTGTTAATGTTGTTTTTTTCAAAAGAGAACATTGTTACATCAGGATAAAGTACAGGGAGCCGGTAATTCTTCCACTCTCAGCTCCAGCAGGTGAATCAGACCCAGACTTCATATCTCACATGGCTCAGTGTCTGCTGTCGGTCCACAGGACGGCTGGAGGTGTGAAGGGATCTGAGAGGCTCTACTGCCTGAGATGACTTAGGTTTCATCACATGTTCATGACTCCTCCCCCTCTGTCCTCTGCTCTCACAGGGAGAAGATGATCTGGATCCTGCTGCTGCTCTTCCTCACATCCTGTGTCTGCGGTCAGCTTCCACCTTCAATTCATTATCCAGAAATAGAAAGATATTTTCAGCCTCAGTAACAGATTTTCTCACTTCATTACCCTCACAGCCTCTTTGTCTTTTTAATATGTTACATCTGTATGTTTACATGCACACCAATACTCCAATTACTGCCAGTAAATCAGCTGATATTGTGATGTTTCCTCCAGAGTTTTCTTCTTGTCAGGGTGGAAAAGCCTCTGAAACAGCATTTAGACCATCATGGACACTAAAACTCTCCAACAAAACCTATATAGACAGAGTGTTTCCTTAATCAGGTTAATATCAGAGTATTGGTGAGCATGTAAACACTCTCAGTCTCTCTGTTCCTCACTTTCCTCTCTCTCTCCCACAGGAACATTCATTGTGAATGTGAAGCAGATCTCCTATCAGGCAGAGGAGAACGGGAACGTGACGATGGAATGGATCTTCCCACCCAAACCCAACATGTCTCTCTCCTCACTCAGCATCTATTGTTCACTGGTGTCTCCAACTGAAGAAAAGACTTTATATCTTCTACGTAACGGTGTTGAAGAACCAGAATCTCAACATGAGCAGTTTGCAGGACGAGTGCGATGTGATGAACACAGACTCAGAGAAGGAACCATCAGGCTCCATCTGTCCAGACTCAGGTCTAACGACTCAGGAACGTACCTGTGTGAAGTGTTCACTGGTTATGGAGGGAACTTCCATGCATGTTCGCTCAATGTCACTGGTGAGTAGAACTCAGTAGAACTCAGTAGAGTTTCCTCACTAGATTCATTTCAGCAGCTTCTTTAGTTAAAAGAAAAACTACTGCAGGGTGGGACTGTTACCATGTTACCACTCCCTGTTTTTTATTTTCTTCAATCAGTGAAGGACACTTTGAACTTCTATTTTTAAAATAACTATATTGCAGATTTTTTACAAACATTATTTAACATTGAAATAAACACACACAGTTATCTATTGTGGCTGGTTGAGCTGAACCTGTAATGAACAACTAAAGGCAACAAATGATCTAAAACAAATTCAATATTGTCTGAATATTTAATATAGCTTCAGTCAAATTTATTTGACTTCTGAGAGCCAGATCCTTCTGTGGCAGAGTTCTGACTTTATTCTCACAAGTCAATAGATTCTGAGATTAATCTCGGAACTGCTGCTAAAAACACATCCTGTGTGATCAGGATACTTGTGTTTTATTTTCCAGGGAAAATGGGAACTGCCCCAGATCTACCAGAGGATCCAGAGCAGAGAGAACGAGGATGGTTTGGTCTCTTCGGAGTTGTGGCAGCAGCTCTAGTAGCTCTAGTAGCATTCGCTCGTCAACACTGTTGCCCAAGCAAACAACAAGGTATTTGCTTTTCCTAGTTTGAAACATTTTATAAATAGAATTTGTGTGTGTGTCCTCACTTGTTATTGTCTGATGTACAGGTCAAGGCCAAGAGGAAAATGTCGACATTGAGCTCCAGACTGACCAGACAAAGAACAAAGAGTTTGTCTCCTCAGCCCAAGCTGCTCCATGTGGGAATGGACAGAGAGAGAGAGAAAGAGAGAGAGGGGAAACAGAGGGTGATGAACCAGGAGCTCAGATCGATGGACAGCAGCGTAGGCCTCCATGAGTTGGATGAAATTGAAACTGAAGTCATAAGTTGAATGAAAGTGAGGAGGGAAAGAGTTCTGCTCGTGCTACAAAGACTCTGGAGTCTAGTCTAGTTAATGGCAGAGACTGTAAAGGGGAAAAACACAAAGTTTCCTCAGCAGTGCGTCGCTTTTGGGCTTGAGCCAGATGTCCTGGAGTTTGGAGAATTCATTAAGAATTTCATTGATGGGAGTCATGTGAAAGAAGAGGGAAGCCAGCCGCCTCACGTTCTGCAGGTTGACTGGGTTAGAGAACAGTTGGACCTTGATCAGGACCTGGTTCTCATGGTCTGTTGTCCTGGGATTTCTGCACAAATAAGTGTTTGACAGTCACAGCTGGGCCACAGTCTAAAGAGGATGTGTGACTGTAAACAGCTGTTTATATAGAGCAGATGATGTCACGCCTTTGAACTCACCGGTGCCAAACCTGCTGCAGTTCAGATGTTTCAGGTGTCTGTCCTGAGACGCCATTTTGAGAGAGGTGAAGGCTGGGACTTGTAGTCCTTTGGTCCCCACATGTGTTGAGGTCATGGTGTTCACTTCACCCTGCCAAAGTAGACTGGAGGGAGGAGTTCCTTCTGCACAGTATTTTTCTGTGCTTGACTTTCACTTTATGCATAGGACACTCCATTTCCTTGAATGGGAAATGTATTTAATGTTTATCTATATAGTCAGTACACTGTAAACTGTAAATTGCCATCACCTGTAAGTAACTAAGTAAGCTGTTATAGCTTGCATGTAACTAAACTGTTCCAGCTTGTTTGAGGAGAGATTCTGTGTTCAGAGAGGAACAACCTCCTCCTCTTTGCCTCCATATTCACAGGGAAATCTGTTAAAGATGAAAGAAAGACCGTGATTTTGGATGAAAATCTGATATATTTGCCTTTCTTATTTTAATACTTTGTCATATTTTGCATTAATCGTTTTTTGGTTTGCGACTGATCTTAAGTGGACAAAACTTTAGCCAGAGGCTTTCTCTATAGGTTGAATATGCAGTTATGTAGTGCACACCATTGTTGAGTTTTTTTTGTCTCCCTCAGTGTTTAATATCAATACATTACTGTTTGAAATTCTACTACTGCAAATACTGAAACTCTTTGATCACCATTTGTATACTTGGAGCCTTTATTACAGTGTGGGGTAAGGGGGTCCCAAACAAAGTTCTGCCTCGGCCCCCTGTAGTGTAGAGCCGGCCCTGCCTGCCGATCCTTCATCTAAAGCCTTAAGCACTGAGCTGATATATCTGTCTGTCAGTCAGTGTCATCCTGTGTTCATGTACAATGTGGCATCATGCTAACATGTTACCTATGTAATATGTTCTGTGCAGTATGTAGATATGAGCAGGGAGCCACCTGGTCAACATGCTAACTGAACAGTTGAGATGTGTTGACTTGCACTGAGTGAGTCTGTGGATAAGGAACTGTGGGCCAATCAAAAGCACTTTATTGACATGCTTTTAATAATGTTTTTGATTTCCCACTTTTAATCTTGAGGGTTCTTTTTTTCATTTGTTGTTTAATCACTTTTGAACTCATGCAAATATTGTACTAAAATCCACATGGACCTGTTCATACATCCGTCCATTATAATGAGTAGATTCTTGATTTGATGCATTGTTAGAGTTTAAACTCCCCTACAGTATATGATATGGAGCAGTTAGACCGACAACATTAAAATACTTCTTACAGGTTAATGCTTCAATAATTTAACACTCTGAAAGAATGAGGACTTTTACTTTTCATACTTCAGTTCATTTTACTGCTAGCACGGGCTGAGCACGGGCCATGTGCCGGTGTTGTGGGCAGTGCTGTTCCCCCGAACAACACTGTTCCGTGTAATAAAACTTTTCTCCACTAGATGGCGGATTGACTCCACAGTTGAATCTGTGCCTTTCCTCCTGAAGCAAACTCCTCAGTTCTCAGTAGTTGGGCAGGGAGACAGCTTGATACTGAAACCAAACTTAGGTCTGTCTTGCAATAATGTTTTGAATTTTGAATTTATTTTGTCAACTATTTTTTAATAAA